>NC_037682.1:118926696-118965530 GCF_003255815.1 Theropithecus gelada | reverse complement strand
CAGAGAAATGCAAATCAAAACCACAATGAGATACCATCTCACACCAGGTAGAATGGCGATCATTAAAAAGTCAGGAAACAACAGGTGCTGGAGAGGATGTGGAGAAATAGGAACACTTTTACACTGTTGGTGGGATTGTAAACTAGTTCAACCATTATGGAAAACAGTATGGCGATTCCTCAAGGATCTAGAACTAGAGGTACCATACGACCCAGCCATCCCATTACTGGGTATATACCCAAAGAATTATAAATCATGCTGCTATAAAGACATATGCACACGTATGTTTATTGCGGCACTATTCACAATAGCAAAGACTTGGAATCAACCCAGATGTCCATCAGTGACAGACTGGATTAAGAAAATGTGGCACATATACACCATGGAATACTATGCAGCCATAAAAAAGGATGAGTTTGTGTCCTTTGTAGGGACATGGATGCAGCTGGAAACCATCATTCTTAGCAAACTATCACAAGAACAGAAAACCAAACACCGCATGTTCTCACTCATAGGTGGAAACTGAACAATGAGATCACTTGGACTCAGGAAGGGGAACATCACACACCGGGGCCTATCATGGGGAGGGGGGTGGGGGGAGGGATTGCATTGGGAGTTATACCTGATGTAAATGACGAGTTGTTGGGTGCTGACGAGTTGATGGGTGCAGCACAGCAACATGGCACAAGTATACATATGTAACAAACCTGCACGTTATGCACATGTACCCTAGAACTTAAAGTATAATAATAATAAAAAATAAAAAAATAAAAATAAAAATAAAAAAAGAAAAAGGTAGTTGTTCTCCACTTCTTGCTTGTTACTAAGGTGACAGTGAGTGAATACTTCTCAGCACAGCTAGGTACTATCTAACCAACCAACTCATGCTAGTTAAAGGGGCTCTTGTGGTATAAGTCCTTAGTAGTAAGAGTGTTTAGCTTGCTCTAGCCTAGCCCAGAGGATGTACTTCCAACTATGACATCATCTGAATGGATCAGTTAAGGAGCTGAAATCTGTGGAGTCAAGACATACAGAAACTCTGTTTATCCTTTCCATCTCTAGGGGCTTCTGCCATGAATTCAGTAACCTGAAGGTGAAAAGAACATCCAAAAGCCCCTCAACTATCTCAGAGGTCAGCAAAGGCCCCAAATGATGTCAGGACATTGACTCACCTAATTCATTCCTTTCTCTCTATTCTTTCTGACACATCCAAATATGGTGGCAGGTAGCTTTCCATGACTACATGCAAAGATCATCAATGTCTTTTATGCAACAGCACATATATCCACAAATAAAACATGCCTTGGGGAATTCATGTAGCTGTCAACAGCTGCCTCCAATGGACTTTGCCACTTCAGGTAGCTCCCTCACCTTCCCTGTGCTATTGTTAGAGGTGGGTTAAATTTATAGGACCAGCAAGACTTCTGAGAATATAATCTGCCCTGCCAACCAATAGATTTGGAGAAAATGAAACTTCCACTGGCAGATAATAAAGTCAGAGTGCCAACTAAATCCATTAGAAAAAGTTTGTGTTTTGAAATTCTCCCACTCTGTTTAAAAGATGTGAAGTTGTCGTATCTCGAACTCAACTCCACTCACAGTCTTTTCTCTCCTAATGAGTCAACCATGGTATTATTCTTGGAAGTGCAGTCATTTTGGAAGTGGAGAGAAATTATCCTTGTATGTGTCAAAATTTGTCAAATATCTCAAAATCTCTGGGAATGAGAATGGCAGAGACGTTAAACACAAGACAAATATAGAAACTTGACAATAAAGCCCCTTGAGTTGCAAATCTTTTGCCTTCATAATCTGCCAGAACTCACATTTTGGAAGCCTGAGATGCTGCGGACATAATGATGAGAATACACTCTGCTTGTTGCAAGAGAAATTTCAGCTTCGCCACCACTATCTCACTTCTGTCTCTAACCCCCCTTCTCTTGCCCAACGTAAACCTCAAGAAAAAAACAAAACAGAACAAAACAGGGTCAGCAGAATATGCTCCTGGTTAGATTGTCCAATTTGCAAATCCCCTTGAGGTAGAAACTATATCCAGATTAGTATCTATGTGCCCAAGTCTCCAGCTCACTGTCAAGGTGCTTCCTGTCTTTGTCCAGCGGCGTTCATGGAACCTCTTTGAAGAGGGCAATGTCTCCAGGCTGCTGGGAGCAGATAAACTTCTGTTGTTTTACACAGGCTGGGTGGGGGAACGGGTGTAAACCTCTTTGCATTGCATAAAGGCAGTCTGATAATAACAAATTGTCTTGTCAACCACAAGAGATACTTAGTTATTAATGGAAATAATAACAGATTATATCAGCTTTGCACACTATAATCAAAAGGAAGATCAAAGCAAACTAATATTACAAACAGTTAACAGTGAAGACATGCTAATGAGATAAAAACCACTTTCATCTCCCCCTTCCCAAATGCACCAGTGGGATAATTATTGATAACAAATAATGGCATTTAAACATGGACAATATTTTTAATACCAAAAGTCCAGCCACAACAATGAGGCTTTTTGCTATTAGATAAAATTGTTTTCAGTGTTTTCTTAAAATAAAACTGCTTAATTGCATTCTGCTGGTGTTATAGAAATACATGGTTTTGAATCATCCAATTGTTCTCAACTGGTTTAAGCTAAACTCACGTTGCCTTTGGTTGTGACTACAAACATCTAAGCAAAAAGCTATGTCAGTTTATTAATAATGGAGACAGGACACAGAACCTGATAAACCCCTCCCTGACTTGTCATTTAAGAGTATCACTATCATAGTAGAGAATTTTTTATATTTACCCAATCTCCTCACCAGTCAGTCAGTCCTTTTCTTCTTTGAAGCACTTTACAAATATTAGTGTCAAGGCCATTCTCAAGAGGTAGAAAGATATTTTTATTACCTTTTCTCCTATAAGGTAAGGAGACAAAAAAGATCACTGACCAAGGGTTGTTTTCTTCTTACAAAGTCTTAATTTGAAGTTTTACATTCAAATTATTGTATTTGCATAATTCTACAATAAGTATCATTTCATGATAAACACACAATATTTGGGTATTAATGTATATATCTTAACAAGGATTTTAATAATCCTGACTTCATAAAATATAAGGATAAAATGTTTAATATAGATGGAAAATAGCCTGCTAAGGACTCCTTTAGTCATAAAATTCAAAATAGGGGCTGTAGACTGACCTTACCTTCCAAGGAAAGAAGACACTGCAACCCAATGGGTGAAAGTGAAAAGCCATAGATTTTAGCCCTTGGATATGTCATTTGCTTATTCTAGGAACTTGAAAATATCAATAAATATGTTTAATTTCAAAAATCTTTTTTTTTTTTTGATTTTGGGAAAATAATTCTTAATCTTCCTTCATCAGAGTGTAAGGATAAAAGATTTATCCTTGGTAATTGTAAAATATGCTGTACAAATTTGAAGTTATGATGTAATATTATTTATGAGTCATAAGAGTAACCATGTTTCAAAAGTAGCTTATTTTTACTTTCAATACAAAGTGGAGTAGAGAACATGTACAGGAGAAAACCATAAATATTTCTGGAAAATGGAAAGCAAGAAAATTCTCAATGAGGGACAGAGTGGAGGGAAGGAATCTTAGTAAAAAAATAAAACAGATGGCTGCAGAGGAGTTTATGATGACAGTCCTAGCAAACTAATACATTGCCCATAGAGTATGTGGGTGTTCTTTGTGTTTTTTTCATATATTATTGTATCTTTATTAAGGTAATATTTATGTAAAGTAAAAATTCACAGACCCTAAAGTGTATGGCTTGATGAGTTTTGATATATATTGCTTTTTCAACATAGAATCTTATATTATAAAATGGTTTTATTCATTCAGCAATGTATCTTGGACGTCTTTATCCACCTATCGCATTCTTTTTTATTTGTACGGATATTACCTCTGATTGGAAAATTCTAATTATATATGTTTTTGGAGTACAACATGGTGTTTTGGTATATGCATACAATGTGGAGTGATTAAATCAAGCTAATTAATCTATCACCTTGCTTACCTATCATTTTTTATGGTGAGACATTTCAAATTTATTCTCAAAATTGTTTTGAGACATACATTATTAGTGACTATAGTCACCCTATTCCTTCTGTCTATCTGAAACTTTGTATCTCTTGATCAGCAGCTTTCCATTCATTCCCTCTCCACCTCTACTCCCAGCCCCTGGTAACCAGCATTCTACACTATACTTCTATGAGTTCAACTTTTTCAGATTCCACATATAAGTGAGATGATGCACTATTTGTCTTCCTGTGCCTGGTTTATTTCACTTAGCATAATATCCTCCAATCCACTGATAGAGGCTTAGGTTGCCTCCATATCTTGTGAAAAACATGGCACTAAATACACCACAAATGGGACATTTGTGTCACAGTATGAGAATTCAGACAAGGCAGAGCATTGCCTTGTTTGACCTCAGCTGGAAACATGTCTGTAGCTCAACTCAATTTTTTTCAGCTCTGCACATGTCCATGAGTGACTGAGAAAATATAACAAGTATTTATTTGGGGGCTACAAATAAACTTTAGCAAGTAGGCAAATTTGCAATATAGAATCTGCAAATAATGAGGATTGGCCGCCTGTGTGATGTATTTTTTTCAAACCAATTTGGCTCAAGCTTCAATATGGCATGATGTTGTAGACCTGATGAGCTATAAGAATTTAAGTGATAAAGGATATCATTTTTATAACTCAAATTATAATAATTCTGTAACAAGTATCCTTTACATAAATATAACGTTGGAAATACTATTTCTTGATTTTTAATGTTCAAATCAACATACAGACAAAACGCAGATGTCCTAATTATAATAAAATATCATAGACTAGAATGTAAGTTCTATCTTAAAGCAATTAGGTAATGCATAAGAGAGAGAGGTCAGTCAAACAAAAGATTAGGGGCTAAACAGTTTTCATTTCGCCTACTTGGGAGTCAAAATAATGTACAAAAGTTCCATTTTCTAAATCTTCCATTTAGATAATCTGATCAATCATCCATATGAAATAATTATACAAGCTAAATAAAATATAATTAAAAAAAATTTTAAAACACATCAGTGAGTTGGAAAGAAAATAAGAACTATATAGAAGCCAAAAACTAAGTGAAAGCAGGAATCTGGTAGAACTCATCAGTGGACTGAAGCTGGCTTTTCCCTTAAGGCCATTTGTTAAAAATGATGAACTTTGATTATGATCTCCAAAGCCTGGCAAGGCACAGAGAAAAATCATATGGAGCCCAGGGCTAAGGAAAATGGGACTGTTAAAAAACATGCACAGATGGGCGCAGTGGCTCACACCTGTAATCCCAGCACTTTGGGAGGCTGAGGTAGGCAGATCATGAGGTCAAGAGATCGAGACCATCCTGGCCAACACGGTGAAACCCTGTCCCTACTAAAAATACAAAAATTAGCCGGGCATGGTGGCAAGTGCTGTAGTCCCAGCTACTCGGGAGGCTGAGGCAGGAGAATCACTTGAACCTGGGAGGCAGAGGTTGCAGGGAGCCGAGATTGCCCCACTGCACTCCAGCCTGGGCGACAGAGTGAGACTCCATCTCAAAACACAACAACAACACACACCCCCCCAAAGACTGAACCCAGGAAGTTCTGCATTTTGTGGGTCTCTGGAGCTTATACAATTTTTAAAGCTTTTTAAAAAGTTTTAACTGACACATAATAATTGTACATATTCATGGGGGTACATAGTGTTGTTGTGATGCAGACCAGATAAGGGTGATCCATCATCTCAAACATTTCTCATTTATTCATGCTGAGAACATTGAGTATCCTTCTTCTAGCTATTTGAAACTATATAGTATAGTATTTTTCACTCTGGTCATCCTAGAGTTCTATAGAACACTAGAACCTTAAGGAAAAACTAATACCAACCTGAGAAATGTGAAGCTGGTTCTACATGAGAACGGGGCTTTGAAGCGTCAGCTTTCTCAGCTTCATGGGAGAACCTCCTCCAACTACGTGCTGCAGGCCTCAGGGAAACTCACGGGAAACTACCAGGAGACTTCGGGGACCATTATTTTGTTTGTTTTGGTGAAGTCATAGGGTCAAACTAGCCTCCTTAAAGCTGTGGGTGGTCAAAAAAAGTCTATCGGGCTATAATTTAAAGGGGTTCTAAGTTGGTAGTGTTTTCATTTACCTTGCAAAAGCACCTTCAACCAATGTTGGGCACAACTAGGAAATGATATTTGGAGTGTAAATACGTGAAAAAAGAGTAGAAGGCAGAATATGTAACTAGTTATAATTAATTAATTAAAGAAACAGGCCAAAACATCATAGACAGGAACATGTCAGTAGCAAATAAAGATATGAAAAGATGCTCAAGAGCATTAAAATTTAGGAAAATAAAAGTTAAAATTTGTGTTGCAGTATGGATAAACCTTGAGGACTGCAAACTAAGTACACAAAAAGATAGTTATAAATTAACAAATATTATATGATTCCACTTGCATCAAGTTCTAGAGTACTCAAATTCCTAGAGACAGAAAGTAGAAGGAAGGTTGCCAGGGGCTGCTGGGAAGACAGAATAAGAAGTTAGAGTTTAATGTATACAGAGCTTCAGTTTCTAGAAAAGAGTCCTGGAGACAAATGGTAGTGACAGTTGCACAACAATTTGAATGTACTTTATTACCACTGAATTGTACGGTTAAAAATCAGTAAAATAGTAAATTTTATGTTATGGGCATTTTACCGCAATTAAAAATGTAAAAGAAATAAAAAGTAAGAGTAAGATGAGATACCTTCATTTCTAACAGAAAACCACAATATAAAATTCTGACAAAACTACTTGTAAGAAAGAATTCCTACACTTTTTAATGTGTGTTTTTGTGGTTGCTGTTTGTGGGGTTTTATTATTATTATTGAGAGACAGGGTCTCACTCTGTCATCCAGGATGGAATGCGATGGCAGGATCATAGCTCACTGCCGCCTGGTACTCGTGGCTTAGGAAGCAGTCCTCCCACCTCAGCCACCAGAGTCTCTGGGATTGTAGGCACAAGCCACACCTCCAGGCTCAGGCCTCATACACTTCCAATGGGAGTACAAATTGCTACTTCCACTTTGGAGAGCAATTTATTACTTGGTAAAGAAGATGCAGATACCTTAGGATTCAAGAATTCAACTCCTAAAATTATGGTTTTCAAACTAGGGGTCTGATAATGGGCTGTAAAATTAACTTAACGTGTAATAACTAGAACTTCTATGTTTTTTTTTTAAGGGATAGAATACAAACGGGCAACGTGATAGATAATAAGCATGGGTATGATTTCACAAAACATTTTTACTCATGTATTTTGTGTGTGTGTGTGTGTGTGTGTGTGTACACTGGGATTATAATACGAAATGTTTTACTTAGTGTGAGTGATGTTGAAATGACTGAAAAATATTGCCCTAAAGCAGGGAATGGCAAGCTGTGGTCCTGGCCAAAGCTAGGCTGGGTGATGTTCTTACATGACCCATGAGCTAAGGATGCTTTGTACATTTGTGAGTGCTTGTAAAAATCAAACAAATAATAAGAATATGTAACAGAGACAGGGTGTGGCCTGCAAAACCTAAGATATTTATCATTTGGCTGTTTACAGAAAAAGTTTTCCAACCTCTGACCTAGAGAGGTTGTGTGTAGCCTCTAGAGGGGCTATGTGTAGAGGAGATTAGAAATCATGCTGTATCTCATACATACATTTTCTTTTGGTTTTCTTCAGTATTTAATTCTTGTGCACAAGGAGACGTGTTCAAGAGTATACATTGCAGCATTATTTGTTTTAGAAAAAACACTGGAATTAATGCAAATGCACATAAAACAACAGAATGGGTATGTAAATTGTTTTTTCATATAAAGAAATTCTATATAACAGCAAAAATAAAAGAATTATAGCAATATGTAAACACCTGGATAAACCTTGCAGACAGAAATTGAGCAGAAAAAGCAACTTTCAGAGAAATGCATTCAATATAAGTCTATGTATGCCAAGCTTAAAAGCATGATAAAGTAAAAAATATATTATTTAGAGTTATAAATATTTGTAGAAATATAAACCAAACAAAAAATAATAAATGTGTAATTCAAAATAGTTCTGAAGAAGTCAGACAGGGAGTAGGATGGGGGCTATATGTAGAGAAGATTAGAAATCATGCCATATCTCATACATACATTTTCTTTTGATTTTCTTCAGTATTTAATAAAATAAGACTTTAACAAAAAAGTGCTAAAATGACAAATGAGAAAAAAATAATAAAGTCAACTTACTAAAATTGGCAGGAGAAGGAAGAAGAAACTGTGTGAGGGACACTGATTTACACAGGCCAAAATTCTCATCTTTTATGGCAATGAATGAATAGATACGCTATAAATATGACAAATTAAGAAATGGAGGAATAATGATTATATTTTTAGATGTGGTAACAAGTTCTAGAACCGAAAGCAGAAAGAGCTAAAAGTGGTTATCTCTCAGATCTTGGACTAGAGATGGGAAAGGTTGGGCAGGAGAATTTTCTGAAATTTCATACCCTTTTATTATTTTTAAACCATCTGCATGCATAAATATATATACTATATATAATATAAAATTGTGTGTGCATATATAGCTATATAAATACACATGGTTCATATATATGATATTATAATTATTAAAAGTTTAAACGCAAAAGAAGCATCTCATTAAATGCTCAGATTTAAAAATAACTTGCCTTAGACCTTGAATAATAAATCTTTCTATGTTGAATCATTATTTGATGAATGCCCCCTGCAGATGGAGTTTTCCCAACTCCTCATCCCTCTGTCACCAAAATATTATCATCCTTTAAGTCAGAAGTTCAATGTTACCTTTTTCACACAGGTTTATCTGCAATGCCCCAGTTCACGGTAAACTCTCTCCCTCCTCAAACTCCTGAAGTCTTCTTTCTAGCTTGTTTAGAAGATGTTTCATTTTCTAACTCAAAAAAATCATCATTATAAAAATGTCTAATTTTGGTTATCAGATGTTAAACTACTTGAAGACTATGTTTAATTAATCTTTGAATAACCCCAATTGACTTGTATTATGCATTGTCCATCAGAGAAACAGAAAATTTTGTGAAATTAATTAATTCTTTGGACATGTAGACTATTCAGGATAGATTTACTAAACTTCATTTTGAAAGCCATAGCTATACAGAAATACAGCACACATACATGCACATATATTCACATACATACAGTGATACACACACATAAACATGTTTATAAGCACGTGTGTATATATATCTATACAAATATGAACACACAGATATACACATGCATAAATATGTGTGTATTTGTGTGTGTAAAATAGCAATCACTATGCTTTAATAGGAACCTTTTGATGGGTAAAGATTGTTTAACAACTCTTTCTCTACCAGGAAACTCAAGAAGATTGAATAAATGAAGACTAATGCCACTTGGATGAGACTATCTGTAGCCCTTCCTTGAATGACTAATCAAACCTCTGTATGCCTTTTCCTTTGAGAGCAATATCCAGTTTACATTTTTTAAAGACTATTGACATCATAGTTGAAAAAATATACAACAGAGACTTCTTTTTCTTTAGAATTATTTTAGAGTAGTGATCTGTAATTTCACAGAAAAGAATGCCTGCATGTGGGGAAAATAAATAGGATCACTAAAATAAAACATGTTGCTGACTGCTTTCAAAAGCAAGAAATGTCATTTCTAATCTTTGAAAAGAAGCTACAAAGAGAATTCCCAAATATCTGTTTTTCCAAGGATCAGAAAACATATTATATAACATATCTTGATAATTCACATGTGTACAAATGCTGCAATATCTTCTTTCTTAAACAGACAGAAAACCCAGGCTGGGCACGAGGGCTCATGCCTATAATTCCAGAACTTTGGGAGGCTGAGGCGGGTGGATCACCTGAGGTCAGGAGTTCAAGACCAGCCTGGCCAACATGGTGAAACCTCATCTCCATTAAAAATACAAAATTAGCCAGGTATGGTGGCATGCACCTGTAATCCCAGCTACTTGGGAGGCTGAGGCAGGAGAATCACTTGAACCCAGGAAGTGGAGGTTGCAGTGAGCCGAGATGGTGCCACTGCACTCCAGCCTGGGCAAAAAGAGCTAAACTCCGTCAAAAAAAAAAAAAAAAAAAAAAAAAGCAGAAAACCCAAAAAAAGCCAACATTTTACTTGAGCT
This sequence comes from Theropithecus gelada, assembly GCF_003255815.1. Classification (NCBI taxonomy): domain Eukaryota; kingdom Metazoa; phylum Chordata; class Mammalia; order Primates; family Cercopithecidae; genus Theropithecus; species Theropithecus gelada. Next base: position 118,955,316 of record NC_037682.1, on the reverse strand, counting down.
TTTGCCACTGCGCTCCCGTACCCAGTGAAAGAACGCTTCTCAGAACTATCTCTGCCTATTGTTTCCAATGTCTCTCCTCCATTTATCTCTTCAGTATATTCCAGTGAGACTTTCACATCACTCCTGCAGAAACAGCTCTCTTCAGGTCGCCAAGGACCTCAGCATAGCTGAACGCATGGCCAGTTCTTGGTCAGTCCTCCGCTGCCTGCCAATCAGCAGCCTCTGACACCTCTGAGGACTCCCAACTGGGAAAGCTTCTTCCCCTGGCCTTCAGATTCCTATTGTCCCTTAGCTGTTCTACAGGATCATCTCTTCCTTCTCATGTCCCCAACCTCAACTCTAGAGGCCCTTAGAGCTCTTCATTGAGCTCCTTTTCACAAGTACAACCCAGGTGATCTCACCTTGTCTTAGCTTAGGGGCCATGGGGGCATGGATATTATGCCCTTTGTGAATGCCCTAATTCAGGCCTTTGCTTTTGGAGCACGTACATCTTGTCTACCAGTGTGCTGCAGGAGAAGAGTGAGGTGGGGGCATGTATTTGACTTGCTCCCTCCATGTGGGGCCTGCTTAGGGCTGCTGCTTTCTTGCACTTGGGGGGCTACAGATACAATCTGGTGGCCCTCTTCTCACTGCTTCCCTCTATCAATTTTAGCAAATGTTTTCCTCACTTATCCCTTTGGGTCTAAGGGAGATTATAGCTCATACTGTCTAGCCTTGGAGTAATATACAACCTACTTTGTAAATGTCCTACTATAAATACTTTATTATCTTGTTCTGACCTCACATTGTCCAGTTTAAGTGTGGCATCTGTTTCCTACCAGGGGACTGACGGATGCTGAAGGTAATGCATTTTCAGTACTGTATAATATTTCTATCATATGAATGCATCAAAATTATCCATTGAGCTATTAAGGTACATTTTATTTTATTTTTGGAAAAGTTTTCCATCTGTAAACATTGCTGCTATGGTTATACATTTATATCATTTCTATACATGTGCAAGGTTTCTCCAGGGTCTACATCTAGTGGTGCAATTGCTAGATTATGGGGTACATATGTTTATTTTCTAAGATTGTAACAAACTGCTTTTCAAACAGTTGTATATATTTACAACCTCACTAGCAGCGTAATAGACTCCCTATTGCTCTGCAAGGTCAATACTGATACTGAGAGACTTTATTTTTTGTAATTATTTCGTTTCAAAACTTTATCTCATAGTGTTAATTTTTTATTTATGTTTTACTAGTGGAATTGAGAATTTTTATACACATAGTGATGATTTGATTTACATAATCCAAGAGTAGCCTTTTATATTCTTAGATTACTTTTCTATTGGGTGGCTTGCTTTTTAAACAGTTTACACTGAGAAACTATTTACATATTCTACATATGAACCATTTGTCACTAACATATGGCAAATATATTCTCCTAGTTTTTGGCTTACCTTTTCACTCTCTTTATGCTCTGTTTTGATGAACAGAAGTTCTTACCTTTAATGTAGTTAAATTTATCAATGTTCTCTTATGGTTTGTATTTTGGGGACTTTACAGTACATCGTGCCTATATGAGGTTATTCAAATATCTCCCTATAATTGTCTTCTTAAATTTTTATAGCGTTGTATTTCACATTACAGCCCTTGATTCATGTGGATTTTAAAATAATAATAAATAAATACTCCATCTTTGGATGTAATCTCCATTATATGTTAAGTTCTGGTGTGTCATCTCCATCATATTTTAAGTTTCCATATGAGTGTCTGTTTCTCTATTCCATTTCATTGCCAACTTGTGTGTGATTCTTAATAACTCATGAAAAATTGTAGGAGAAATAAAACAGACTTTTTTTTTTCTTTTCAGAATGGAGTCTTGGCACTTCATTCTTTGAATAAATTTTAGAATCACCTTGTCAGGTTTAATAAAATTCTTGTAGGTTTTGGGTTGGAACTGTATTTAATCAATGTGTCAGTTTAGGGTGAATTGATATTTTTACTATATTGATTATTTCTATTTATCAGCATATCTCTCCACTTATTTAGGACTTTAAAAATATCTTATGCTATGATTTATATTTTTCTACATCACATTAACCTCAAATATATTTAATCTTAGGCTCCTTATCTTTTCTTAGATTTAATCTTAGGGTCTATATGTTTTTATTACCCTTTGCGAAATGTTCTCCTTATGTAAAATGGTGTATAGAGCATTATTTTGCTGTTGAATTCAAATATGTCAAAATTGCTAAGTTTTTTAAAATTCAAAATATCTGTTTGTTTCATGGATTTTTAAATTTTTTTTGTTTTTTGACTTCAGTTTTCTAAGAGGACAGTCATACTGTCTGCAAATAACTGGTTTTTTTTTGAATTCCTTATTTTTAAATGACTTTTGAATATTAGAATCCTTTTTATTATGTTAAATAGAAGTGATAATATTGGTCATTCTTATCTTCTTCCTGCATTTTAAGAGAATGCTTTCAATGATTCACTATATTGTTAATTTTTTAACAATAAGTACCTTTAATCAAATAAAAATGTTTCTCTTATTTTTTTCCTATTCCTAAAATAATTTGAAAATGATTGAAAATAGCTGTATTTTCTATTTCCAGTGAATTTTTTAACTACAGATCAAAGTATTTGCATTCTTAGCTTATTTTGTTAATTTGCTATTAAGAATTTTCTCATTTTACTCATATTTTTTATTTGTACATACTTCTGCATAATATTACTTTTATTTAACTTCTAGTGTATCTGTCCTTGTGGACCTTTTTAAAAATTCTAGTAATTTGTGTTGATACGGTTTGGGTGATTACCCCCTCCAAATCTCATGTTGAAATGGGATTCCCACTGTTGGATGTGGGGTCTGATGGGAGATGATTGGATCATCGGGACTGATCCCCTCATGAACGGCTTAACACCATCCCCTTTGTTATAAGTGTGTTCTCACTCAGTTAGTTCACACAAGGTGCAAGATCTGGTTGTTAAAAGAGTCTGGGACCTCCCCGCTTCCCTGCCCTTGCTCCTTCTCTCACTGTATAACACGCCAGCTCCCTGTAGCCTTCTGCTATGATTAAAAGCTTCTTGAGGCCTTGCTAGAAACAGAGGCCAGCACCATACTTCCTGTGAAGCCTGTAGAACTGTGAGCCAGTTAAACCTCTTTTCTTTATACATGATTCAGCCTCAGATATTTCTCTATGGCAACACAAGAATGGCCTAACATATGTGTCTTCTCTTTTTTTATTTTGCTCAGTCCTGCTGGAAATTTGTCTGCTTTATTAGGCTTTGCAAAGCATCAAATTTTGGGGTGTACACTCTCTCCATTTTTTCTCATATTTTCAATATTATTAATTTCTGTTTTTAACTTTAAGTCTACCTTTCCTCTTGTTCCTTTGGTTTTATTTTATTGTTATTTATCTCTGTCTTCTTAAATTCTTCCTTCTGTTCAATACATTTATGCTTTTTTCTTTTCTATTACAGATATTTAAACTTGTATTTTCTCATTACCATTTCGGCAGAAATGTGTACATTTTAGAGATAGTATTTTATAATCATATTGTTCAGTGTTTCCAGTTTTCCAAATGTTTTCTATTTTGAGTCATAAATTATTTTAAAATGTGTTTTTCAAAAATATATAATCATATTTTTAAAATTATTGTTGTCACAGATATCTAAGTATTTGTGAGATGGCTAAACAGTATGTTCTGTGTGATAATGATTCTTCAACTGAAAAAATAATAATCCATGCATACTTGAAAAGAAAGCATATTTCCCAATTACCGGGTGCAGTTTCCGCATATGTCTTTGTTTTCCCTTCACATATTTTATATCCTTCCCACTTTTTGCCTGGCTGTTTTATTGATCCCGGAGAAAGGTGTGTTAAAAATCTCTCATATGATGGTCAATTTAACACTTCCTCCTGGCAATTCTGTAGAGTACTGCTTTGAAACTATAAAATTATGCTATTGCTGTATACAAGTTCAGAATTTTCCTGCTGAATTTAAACTTTAATCAGTATGGAGAAACTAACTGAAATAATGCCTTTTATTACAAATTGTCTTTTGTTGGATATTAACATACCAGCAAGATCTTTCTTTTTATTAGTATTTTTATATACTTTTTTCTTTCTTAATATTCTACATGCATGGAAGCTTATGCTTTACATATGTGACTCTAAGTCACATATAAGTGGATATTTTCAATCTACTCTGACAAGCATTGCCTTTTAACTTGCGAGTTATGTCTATACACATTAATTACTGATAGATTTGAAATAATTTTTACCATCTTATTTTGTTATTTATACTTTTTTTCCCTTCAATTTCTGCCATCCTCTGGCAAAAATGGAGGATTTTGGATTTTGGATAGAGAGATTTTTGATTTGTTTTGTTTTAGTTTTCTTGTTTGAAAATTACACATTTGATTCTTAATTTTTTAGTTGTTGCCCTAGAAATTTTAACAACCGTATCTGCTTTAGTCAAATATATAGTTGCTTTCTAGTCTATTTGTTTTGTTACCCGTACAACTATCATCTGCCATCATTTTGTGCATCTGCGCGTGTGCCCTCCATTTTGTTTCGTTTTCTTTTTCTTCTTTTTGCCTTCGTAGCTTCCTCCTACAGTCCTATTTCTTCTTTCTAAAGCAAATTACTTGTAAGTTCCTTGAATAAAATCTGTTCTTGGTAAAGTTTTTCAGTTTTTATCTGAAAATGTGTTTCTTTCTCATCTGTAAAAGATAGTTCCACTCTGCATAGATTTCTGGGTTTTCCGTCCTTGCCTCTGAGTATTTTGAAGATATTGCAGTCTTTCCTGGCTTCCACCATTGCTACAGCAGGTCAGCCGGCAGTGCAAATCACATCCGTTTGGAGGGAATCTGTCTTTTCTTGCAAATGCATTTCATATTTCCAAGACAGACTTTTGTGTTTTGCATGTTTATATTAAGGCTCTGGTGATGGATTCCTGCACATCTTTGTAGTCTGTAATACATTAGTCTCTCTAGATCTGAAGGTCTGTATATTTCATTAATTACAGAACATTTCCTTCTGTCCAATTTGTTCTATTGTTTCGTCAGACTTTGGCACCCTCTCCTCCATGTCTCTTCTTTTTCATACATCCCACTACTTTTTCCTTTGTGCTTTATTTTAAATTATTTTTTTAGGTTCATATACTAGTTACTAATTCCTTCATGTGCTATTTAGCCAGGTCCATAAATTTTTATTTCAATAATTAAATTTTTTCTCTCTAGTTGTTATCTTTTTTAAAAAATCAAGTAGTGGTTTATTTTAATGTCCATTGTTCATTAGTGTATTTTAATAGCCCTTTCATATATTTTCACATATGTACCATACTTTATAGCTATTTTACAAATATCTATCATCTTTTTGGATCTGATTTTGTGATCTGATGTTTCTGCTGACTCTCATGGTGGCATAGTTTCTTATTGATCTTAGAATTTATGATTGTTAGCCTCTTTCTTGGAACTTTATTTGAAATTGTAAAGACTATATTTAAAGTACAGTTTCTCTAGAGAGGATTTGACTCCATTTCTGCTGTGAACAAGGGCATTTTCAATCAAGAGTGGTTTCAGATTAAAATTTTGGCTTGGGGCTTTGCAGGCCATCGAAGTTTTCTCTGGACGTCTAGTTCATCATATCAGTAAATCAATTTTTTGACTCTCACTAACATTTAAAACAGAAAGTGTAATTTTAATAGCACATCGAGATCAGACTTATACGTACATGACTATTAATCTTTCTTCATAAAAAATTGCATTTTAAAAGGTGGATTTTTATATTTTTCTAAGACATAGTTCAATGCGAAAAGAATTGTAGGTGTGGTCATTCTAAGTTTATTCTGATTTTGCTTTCCATTTGATTTAAATGTTTTAATCTGTAAAATTAAAAAAACACATTTTTCTTTAAATTATATATTATTATCTGGTTTGACAGCATGGATGACAGAGGCGATTGCTCTCTAGATCTGTGGGGACTGAGAATTCAGAGGAATACACACAGCTGAGACAGGAGGCTGAGCCACATGAAGACACAGTCAAATTCAAGAGGGCAAAACCAGATGCTGAACATTAGAAGAAGATAACAGGCATAAGAAGGCCTGAAGACAGAAAGTGCCTCAGTTGAAAAGTAAGTTGGTCCAGAAAGTCAACTTCCATTGGTAGGGGGTGTTTACCTATGTCACACTTAAAAGGGTGAGTACAAGGAGCAATCAGACACAGAGGCGCAGAACTAAGGGCAGACCCACATCATGTCCAAGAATACCCCAAAGGTGAACGAAACACTCCATTAAGCTACAGAAGACCATATTAAAACTTATATTTGTATTTATTTTTATGACTTTTTTAAAAAGAATTTCCACTTGATACAAGTTTTAGAATACACATAATTTGTTACTCAGTAGCAAATACATGTATTCATTTACTCATGCATCTGCTCACCAAAGTCAGGCATCTTGTATGTGTTAAATATTGCCTCAGCCACGGAGACAGGGGTATGAACAAAAATGACAAAATCTCTGCTCTCATGCAGACTCCATGTGGTGAGATAGAAAATATGTGGACACGTAAATATATATCAAGTAATGTTAAATGATATAAAGTAAAAGACAAAAAACAAAACCAATGGATCAAGCAGACAGAACAGGACTAGAGCCTGATGGGGAGAGGCTAGTTTAGGAAGGTCAGGTCGGATAAATCCTCCTTGAAGATTTGGCCTTTGGACTGGAGTGATGTGAGGGAGTGAACCAGGCAAAGATCTAGGCAGACGACATGAGAGCCCAGGCCTTGAGGCAGGAAGAGCTCTGACATCTTTGGGGAAAGGCAAGGAAGCTAGCATTGTGGCTAAATCAGGAGTACCATGAGTAAGGTGGCAGGAGGTGGAAGAAAAGGTCAGAGAGGCAAGCAGGAGCCAGATCACGCAAGGCCTTGTAGACCTCGGCAAGGAATTTGATTTTAATCTGGTTTAGAAGGGATGCGATTGAAGGTTTTGACGACACGATATGATTTACATTTTTAAAGGATCATTCTAGCTACTATCTTGAACTCCTGGCCTCAAGCGATCCTCCCAATTTAGCTTCCCAAAGTGCTGAGATTACAGGCATTAGCCACCATGCCCAGTCTGCTAGCTTACGTATTGAAAATAGGCTATAAGGGGAAGAAATAAGAAGAGCAAGAAGGACCTGGCTCTGTAGCTCATGCCTGTAATCTCGGCACTTTGAGGGGGGCCAAGACTGGCAGATCACCTGAGGTCAGGAGTTTGAGACCAGCCTGGCCAACATGGTGAAACCTTGTCTCTACTAAAAATACAAAAATTAGCCTGGTGTGGTGGTGTGGTGTGGTGGCATGGTGGCAGGTGCCTGTAATCTCAGCTACTTGGCAGGCTGAAGCAGGAAAATTGCTTGAACCCAGGAGGTGGAGTTTGCAGTGAGCAGAGACTGCCATTGCACTCAGCCTGGAAAACAAGAGCGAAATTCTGTCTCAAAAGGAAAAAAAAAAAAAAAGGGATCAGGAAGCAGGGGGGCTGTTGCAGGTTATAAACAAGAGAGAACTTGGTAGCTTGGACCAAGAAAAATAAACAAACAGTACAAGCTTCAGAGCTGTGTGTGTATTTTTTATAGAGTTGTACAGTCAGAAATACTTAGAATCCACTGTAAAAAGTATGATCAGAACAAGAAGGTCATTGCAGTACAGACTAGAGATATTTCTTAATATTTTACGGAATACAAAATATTCTTGGTAACTTTGGAGCTGTTAATTCATTGTTGATAGTGATTTTTAGGAAGACATGCCTCTAAAATATATGCAGAAAAAAATAAAGATATTCGAAAAAGATATGCGATTGTTGATAGGCAGGTGTGATAATTTTTCTCCACAGAGATTTCACTTTATCTTCAAGTGTGTAAAATGTATGAGGACACAGTGTATGCTCACAATAAGTTCTGTAGGCATTCATGCTTAAGTGAGAGAGATCTTTGGGTTCCAAGTATATTATTGAATAATGTGATAAGGTGTGAATTTTATTTTTAAAACATCAATGAGAAATGTTTTAAAAAGGCATTCTGTCTTGTAAGGATCCATTGAATAGATTAGGGAATGTGGCCAGTTTAAATTCTGGGCTTCAGCCCCAGTTGGGTCTGGATATGTTTCACACATCTCCTATATAAGAGCTGTTTGGTCTTGGGCAAATAGCTAAGCCTCATTATCTTATTCATAAAACTGTGCTGTTGAATGTGTCTGTAGGAAATACTGCTCATATATGAAAAGCATGCAACACAGTATGTGGCACAAAATAAGTCCCCTCTAAGTGGCTATTTTATTATCACCATTCTATTATCATTGTTAATATTATTCAGCTATTAGACTTGCAGTTCTCTGGGAGTCAAAACAAGTGAAGTGGCTTCAGTTTTCCCTGAGCTATGCTTGAGAACAAAATGACATTCTGTATTGATTTCTACTCTCCACAAAAATGTTTAAAACTGACATAGAAGAGTGCTGAATACCCAGCATTCCCTGAGCAAAATCACAAGGCATGGACTTCTGTTTAGTTCTCAGATAAGTACCCTGTAAATATCATTTTGAATGAACAACTCCTGGAAGTTACTCCACTGTTTTCATGGAGTGACCACTTATAAAGAAATGTAAAGATTCTCAGACCTCTGACTTTGTAAAAAGGAATTTTACACACTATCTCTTTTGTTGTTTACTGAACGTTTTTCCCATGCCAACATGCTATGGACTTAACTGTGTTCCCCTTCAGATTTGATTGTCAAAGACCTAGCCTCCAATGTGACTGTATTTGAAAACATGGCCTGTAAGATGATTAAAGCTAAATGACATCATAAGGATGGGACTCTAATTCCAACAGGACTAGTGTCCTTATAAGAAGAGGAAGAGACACCAGAAATGTGCACACACAGAGACCAGGCCATGTGAGAACAAAGTAAGAAGACAGCCATCTGCAAGACAAGGAGATAGTGATCGATAGTGTTTGATAGTGACTTTTAGTAAGACATGCCTTTTTAAATATATGCAGAAAAAATAAAGATATTCAGAAAAGATATGCAATTGTTGGTAGGCAGGTGTGATATATTTTCTTTACCAGAAAACAAGTGTGCTGGCACCTTGACTTTGGATGTCCAGCCATCTCTGCTATTTTGTTATGGCAGCCTTAATTGACTAAGATAGATTGTGATATTGAGAGTGGCCCTAAAAAAACAGAATCTTCAAAATCAATTTCCTGAATTGGTTCTGAGGTTTCTGGCATTGGCTCTCTAATCTGATTAGATTTAGAAACACTAATGACTTACAGTAAAGAGAGCACTGATGGTCAATAGTGTGATCTGGCAATAAAACTATGCAACGTATCATAGATGGATACGTTATTGAACACCTATACGAGGCAAGAATCTAAATAATCATGTCTATGATACTTTCAAACATTTTTGTCACAGTAAAAAGTAGAGTGAGATTGGCTGCTTGCTCCTAATGTTGCTGGACAAAATGGTGAAAGAAAACGAAAAGCTCAAGGAGTCAAATCTTCAGCTCTAGGATTATATAAAGACTTGAAAGCACCTATGTCTGTCGCAAAAAAAGGTGGTTATCTCCTGTAGCCACAATACTAAGATTGCTAAAAATCAATCTCAGAATATTATCCATGTCAACTGAGTTCCCAGCCTCCCTGGGTGTCTATTGTGTAAGTGAAGGCATTGATTGGAAGGATATGCTGATAACTCTGATTTGATCATTACAAAATTTATACATGCATTGAAATATCACATTGTAGCACATAAATAAATTTTTTAAAAAGTTACACAAATTATGCATGTGTTGAAATATCACATTGTACCACATAAATAAATTTAAAACATAGGAATGTGATTCTGAAAGTTGGAATGGGGATGTGTAAGAGGACCCTGATGGAACTGAGGATATTGAGTGCCTAAATTCTGATCAATCTTTGCCAAGTGAAGCAGCCTTTCCATCCCAAATAGCATCAGCCTCTTTACTCCCATCTGAGGGAATTAACTCTGAATTGCCTGAGAAAACAGTAATGGCCTCCATGGAGGCAATTGCCTGGCAAGACAATGTTGATTCTCCTTAGAGCTCCCTGCCTTCCCATCCTTCTTTGTTTCTAGACCTAAAACTAGACTTAAGTTCCAGCAGGCCCCAAAAGGTGAGCTACAGAGTGTGACTCCTGAGGAAGGGTGCTACACTCCAAAAAAACTACTAGAATTTTCTAATGTGTACTGACAAAAATCCAGGGAGCATTTGTGGAAATGGAAATTAAAGGTGTGGGATAATAGTGGAAGAAATATAGAGTTGAATCAAGCAAAATTAACTGATATGGGCCCACTAAGCAGAGAATCTGCATTCACCATTTCCATCTAGAGAATTTAAAAAGGCTCCAACAGTTTGTTTAGTTGCATAACATGATCAACAGGGATGAAGAAGTGGCCCAGTGGGAGTGAGCTGGAAAGGTCAGACCTGCCTTGGTTTACTCTAAAGGAAATAATTCAAATGCTTAGAGAGACTGCAGTGTTAGAGTAGCTTTGTCACTAAAGGCCTACATATACACGCTGGAAGGGTCCTGAAGACAACTTTCACTTCAATTGTGAGACATGAATTTGTGAGGGGAGTCCCAGCAACTTCAGAGTGCCCCGGAATTGCTCTTCTCTGAAAGCCAGACCTTACAGTAAGAATGTGGCCATGGGATTGGGAAATCTAAGAGCAATGGGAGCAGCTGGGTCTCAGAGTGTCAGGGCCCAAGTGGTGGCCCACAGCCACCAAGAGCCAAGTGAGTATGGCTACCGTAATGGACAGCAGACTCAAAGCAACAATCATAACAGCCTGACTGGTGCAAACTTATTGAGCACTGACCACTGAAGCATGATGCGATTCAGCAATTTGGAAAGGGAGGGCTTTATTTCTCATGAAAGGTTGCAGACTGCAGCGTGGCCATTCTGACAGTACAAGTCTCCCGCCAGAGCCAGCAACAGGCACTTCGAGGGAGGAGCAAAGGGAAGAGGAATATATGCTGACTAGCCATATTTAATAAGCTAGAAGAGGAGTCATGAATACTCATGGAAGGAGAAACGTGTGCATAGGCAAAGGAGGCTCATGCCCCTTCATGGGTCCCATGTTCAAAAAATGGCGACGTTAGCATGATCCAAGGGTGGCGTTTTCAGCCCTCTAATGTGAGAAGTTGAAGCAGAGGACTTGAAAACCCTCACTGCACCTCCTCCACGGACTGGCTGGAACCCCTCCATGGTCGGTGGTCTCTCATCAGCAAGGAATGTTGGTTGGTTGCTGGGCGAAAACGGCAAAAAAGAGGGGCAGCCTCAGGTATTGGTTGATATCAGTGGTGAAGTCTTTTGAATGAGCTGGTTTCTGTTTAGCCCTTAGTCCAAAGGGCGGTTAGCAAGGGAGGGAAGGGTAGAACAAGACATGTCCAGTCTCCTTTTTCATCATGGCCAAGAACTCAGTTTTCAAGGTTTCTTGGGGTCCCCTTGGCCAAGAAGAGATGGTCTATTCAGTTGGCTGGGGGGCTTCAAACTGTATGTTTACTTCTCAGCACTAATTAGGTGCCAGATCCTGAAACTCAACTATCTCAGTTAATTCCACCAACAATCCTGAGTGGCAGGGGTGATAACCCATCTCACAGCACAAAAGAGGAAACTGAGGAGTAATGACATAAAACAACCTGCTGTAGGCCCACAACTTGCAAATGTTCAAGTCAGAACCTTAAACCCGGGTAATCTGAAACCAGAGCCCCAATTCTAAGTGATTAGACCTCACTGCCTCTTCAGCAAGTTCAATAACAAGGACAAAGATGACTTATTTTTAGACATCCACAGTCTGAGTCAACAGTTCGTCTTCTATCCAGCTCCTTGCTGCTTTTTTCAAACTGTGCCTAGAATTGAATTAAACCCCGCTCATCTCACTTCTGCCTCTACCGATACACAAAGCAGTGTCCCCTGTCATCCCTCCCTACCCCTCCTTCTGTCAGCATTGCAGAAGAGCTTTGGTATTCTTCACACAAATGTGAAAAGTCATTTTGGTTTCTTAAGCACAATGGAACGGCCTTCCCACTTTAAAATTTCATTAGGAAATACACCCTGAAGCTAGGATGTGATGAACTCAGGTGAGACATCAATCCAGGGAGGCAGGCGAGTGTTGGAAAGAGGGTGGACATTGCTTGCTCTGGAAATGTGAGGAACAGGGTTTAGTGAGAATGTATGTCTGTAAGAGCAGCATAAAGAGACTCTCAGAGAAGGCTGAAAGCTCTCATTGCTCCGGGAGGCTGTAATTCACAAGTGCAATAACAAAGCCCAGAAGGCTCAAGCTAAAAATAAGAAGACAAAAAGTAAAGTTATCTAAGGAAAATTAACTCAATTTCAAGGATGTTAGTTGGGCAGGGGTTGAAGGGGTGGGGGGTCAGGCTGGGGGGAGTAAAACAATACTTCTTACGTTTTTTGGTAATCCTAAATTACTCAATGTAACAGGAGAATTTGGAGGGAAATATGTTTGTATATCACAATGTTCCTCCTAATTGGCACTGAATACAATTATACAACCTAAATTAAGACAAATTGTGTCATCTCTATTCTGAACCAACTCAAAATCAATGGTCCACTGCAGATACTTTCATGGGGAAAAGGGAAGGCAAGAGTAGGTCATGTGTGTCTGCTCCAGAGCCTGTTCCTCTGTACATGAAGCTGATAGACACAAATAAGTAACAGAAGGAACAGCTCTGTGAATAGTTTCTGATTACAGCAGAAGGCATTGTTGAGAAAGGAAATGAGGTCTGAATAGGGAAGAGATTACAGTCCCCCTACCAAATGCACTGTACAGATTTGCATATTTCCTTTCGCTTTCCCAGGATTTCTTTACTTCAGCAAATAGAACAATTCTATTGATGAGCTCACGAGTCCTCTATCCTCTCCCATGGGTGGTTTTCAAATATTAGTGTACATAAGAACCACCCAGAGATCATTGTCTACGTTTAAATTTCTTGACCCCAGGCTCAGAAACATAAACTGGAATACTTGGGAATAAATCCCAAGAATCAGTATTTGTCAAGCATCTCAGCGAATTTGATGCAGATAATTTGTGGACCACACTTTCAGAAACACCACTGAAGGTTATATATGCATGTATGTATATACATATGTACAGTTTATTTTTTAGGATTTGTTTTCATTGGTGTTGACTGTTCAGCATTCAATGTAAATAATATCCCAATAAAGCTTACTATACTCTCCCTGCTTTCACCTCTACACCCCTTCTCCATTGTCCCCAGGATGAGAACAGGATTGATTAAGTCAGTCACAAATGATAAATCTACACTATCAAAGGTAATTTGCTTCCTAATTTAAGTATTTGGATTTTTGAGCTGTTATTTATAGCCAACATTAACTGTGTCCTCTAGATTTCTGATTAGCCAGTTCCTGATTATTAATTATTGATGTAATTGTTGACTCAAATTTGATACAAGACTTCTATCTAAGGTCAATATTTTTTCATAGTTTATTAGCATAATAAGGTGAAAGTTCTTATTTTACTATTCACTCTCGTGTTTATTTTTTAAAAGCAATTAAACATTCATTGCAGCAATGCTTTTAATTAAAATGCTTTTTCATTTTCAATCAGAGATGTATGAAATACAAACAAAGCAAATTGAGAGTGAAAATTTAAAAAATAAACATTTTGGCAACTCAAGTAGTTATCACTTATGATCTGTGTTAGTTTGTGAATCACTGCATAAAAATAAAGCTAGCTGAACAGTGAATATAGAATAGGTTAAAAACAGAACGATCTTATGTTCGCCCTCAGGAACATCTCTGGTGAATTCTTTTTGTTTTGTTTGAAAATTTAGGGGACAAAAAGGTTACAGAACACACTTAAAATCCATATGCATATATTTTGAAAATCCACGCCAAGGTTTCTCAACATGATGGCAGCAATTATGCCTATATTTATGTCTTCTTCTTTATATAGCCATTGCCCACCACATGGAAAGTGCCCAAGAAGTATGCGTGGCTACTGAAGAAACTCACTAATTTGGCTTAAGTAGAGGAAGCCCAGTTTGAATGTATAGAATAATTGTTTTAAAGTGCCCACTGTCTTACCTTTTATTACATTCAGTATCATAAACATCTCCTGCTGAATATGATTAGTAATATAGTTTAAAATGGTGATATTTAAAGATTTGTGTGTACCTGACCTTTGAGGGTCCTTAAAACACCTGATATGAAATGACCACGTCCCGTCCACCTCCATCCGCACAGTGAGACTTCGGTGAGAAACAAAAACACGGTACCCAGAGCTAGGCGGAGGCCTGCCCTGGGAAAGCTGGAGGGCAGTCAGGAAGGAACTTGAGTGGCAGGCTCCAGAGGGATCTGTGCCACTGGAGTAGGTGTGGCATTAGCAGCTTAGATGGGCCTTGCCTCAGCTGAATTCCTGAAAACCTTGTCTCCAGAGGCCTTCGTTCTAAATATTAGGAAGTCTCTGTGCCTCCAACCATGGTATTCTGTACAGATGGAAGATTTATTTAAAAGTGACTCAGCAGAGTGGAGAAAGAGCAAAACTGAGGATCTACAAAGAGAAATACTAGCAATAATAGTAGGCCAAATTGCCCTATGGAGTCCTGGGAGGGATCAAGAATTAAAGGCACCAGTTACCATGGAAAATAGGGGTGAGGCTGAGACAACTAATAAGGGTAAGAGAGGGATTTACTTAAAAATGTGCAGAGGTGCTTCAAAGCTCTCATGCCCCTATCTGCACCCAACAAAGAGAGACAACGACTCCTTTAACAACCATATAGGAACGGGGAGGTATTTTTCTCTCAGAGCAATTAAGCCAGGGAGATTTTGGGTATAAGGACAGCAAACACAGAAGAAGGTAGCGCTGAGGTTTTGGAAAAAGGAAAGTTGTTATACTACAATTATCTTCAGTTGGGGTAACTACAGTTCCCCTCTATTACCAGTTCCACTAACCATAAAGTGTGTACATCCTCCCTCTCCAGGAAAAGAGAGGCAAGAAGATACTTTTCTGGAAAAAAAAAAAGAAAATTTCTAAGACATGAGCTATAAATACTGACACTTGGGAGTCCTCGATAAAAAAAAAAAGATGGATACACAACTGCTACTGTACAATGATGCTCACAGGTTCACCAGACATGCCTTTTTGT
Organism: Theropithecus gelada; assembly: GCF_003255815.1. Taxonomy (NCBI): domain Eukaryota; kingdom Metazoa; phylum Chordata; class Mammalia; order Primates; family Cercopithecidae; genus Theropithecus; species Theropithecus gelada. The sequence continues at coordinate 118,940,127 of NC_037682.1, read as the reverse complement.
CATGTTTCCAATCTATGTTTTAGTGTATCACTCTTAAACTATCGATTATCTATTAAACTAACATTTATTATCTATCTATCAATCATCTGTCATCTACCTATCTATCTTTCCCTCCCTCCATCCATCTATCCACCAAGAGCCACCAATTAGTTGATAAAATCTTCTAACATGAACAAAAGAACAAAATAGAATAGGAAAGAAATAGGAAAAATAAATTTGAAGGTAAGAGTGAGGCACAGAACAAAAGAAAATTACAAAAACAAATTATCCAATAATTCTTAAATGATAGAAGAAAGTGTTTCATTTTAAAAAAGGATAAAAGAATAGAAAAGGGAAAAAAGTAATAAATGCTGAAAATAGTGAAGAACCAAATGAAATATCATGAAAAAGTCAGGCATATATAATTTGAGAACAAGAATGAAAGGAGAGTGTGGAAGGGGAAGGGAGAGGATGTTAAGAGACTCTGATCTGAATCCAATTTTCAAATTATGAAGCAACAGATTCAAGGAGATTCATAAATCCATAGAGGTATAAATACAAAGAATACCACATGTAGGCATATCATAGTAAAACTTTTAAAAACCAAAGAAAAAGAGAAATGTTAAAAGCAATCAAAGGGAAAAAGATATATTACCTTCAAATGAGAAACAACAAGACTGACAGGAGGTCCCTTTTTCAACACAAAACTTGGAAATCAGAGAACAATGAAATGATATCTCTGAAATGCTAACAAGTACTTCTCAACCTGGAATTCTATGCCCAAGGAAAATAAACTCAAAATATATGGGTGAGATAAAGGCTTCTTTAAATGCAGCCATCAAAAAGGATGAGTTCATGTCCTTTGGAGGGACATGGATGCAGCTGGAAACCATCATTCTGAGTAAACTATCACAAGGACAGAAGACCAAACACCGCACGTTCTCACTCATAGGTGGGAACTGAACCATGAGAACACTTGGACACAGGGCGGGGAACGTCACATCCCGGGGCCTGTTGTGGTGTGCAGGGCAGGGAGAGGGATAGCATTAGGAGAAATACCTAATGTAAATGACCAACATGGCACAGGTCTACCTGTGTAACAAACTTGCACATTGTGTACATGAACCCTAGAACTCACAGTATAATAAAAAAACAAACAAACAAAAAATAAATAAATAAAAATGAATAGTAAAAACAGAGATTTTACTACCAGCATACCTAAAGGGAAATAAATCATAAAAGGAAATTTTTAAGGGAAAAAAAAAGTTTTTCTTGGATGAATAACAGTGATGAGGAAGAAAAAATGGTGCTTGTTTAGATAAAACTAAATGGCTATTGAATGTTTAAAACCATAATGAAAATACCTATGAGATTTAGGATATTTGAAAATTAAAATACATAAAAACATAGCCTAAAACTCAATAAAAAATAGTGTTCTAAAATCTTTGCCTTACAAACACTTAGAAAAAAATGGTATTAGGTAGACTTCGGTATGCAATGGATAGATGTTATCATTTTTGAAATAATAAATGCAAGAAACGTATGAGAAGAAAATGGGGTCAATAGAATAATAAAAATTACTTCATAACTCTAAAAGAAAGCAATACAGATGAAAAACAGCAGAAAAAAATAGACAAATAGAAAACAAATAATGCCACTGTGGATATAAAATCAAACATATCAGAAATGGCATTAAATATCATGTACTAAATACTTCAGCATATTAATATGCAAAGATTATCACCCTGGATAATGTAACAAACTCCAACTATATTCTTTTTTTTTTTTTTTGAGATGGAGTTTCGCTGTGTCACCCAGGCTGGAGTGCAGTGGCCGGATCTCAGCTCACTGCAAGCTCCGCCTCCCGGGTTTACCCCATTCTCCTGCCTCAGCCTCCCGAGCAGCTGGGACTACAGGCGCCCACCACCATGCCGGGCTAGTTTTTTGTATTTTTTTAGTAGAGACGGGGATTCACCGTGTTAGCCAGGATGGTCTCCATCTCCTGACCTCGTGATCCGCCCGTCTCGGCCTCCCAAAGTGCTGGGATTACAGGCTTGAGCCACCGCGCCCGGCCACTCCAACTATATTCTTTTTACGAATGACCCATTTTAAAGATAAAGATGCAAAAAAATGTAAGTAAAAGATTTTTTTAAAAGTTCATACAAACACAAATGCACAAAAGCATAGCTAATCTAATATCAAGAAATTAGACTGTAAAAAACGAATCACTAAAGATATTAAAGCAATTTCATAATGATATGTTCCATTCTACCTGAAAATACAATAATTCTAAACTTACATGTACTTAAGAATATAGTCTCAAAATATGTAAAGCAAAAGTAAATGCATAGAAAGAAGAAACAGACAAGTCAAAAAAAATTGGAGATACTGACACATCTCTCTCACTATGTTATAAGCAGCAGATACACAAATCAGCAATCATAAATGAGATACGTATAACATTATTAACAAAATTACCCTAATTGATATACATAGAAATTTACCCATAGAAAATTACCCTAATTGATATGCATACAACACTGTACCCAACAACTGAAGAATCCACATTTTTCAAGTGCATAGAGAATGTGTTTCAAAATAGATTACATTTTGAGCCATAGCAAGTCTGAAACAAATTTCATAGGATTGGTGTCATAAGGAGTATATTATCACAGTAGAATTGTTAGGACTCATTAGCAAAAAGTTAATCAGATTATCCCCAAAAGCTTGGAAATTAAGTAATACATTTGTAAATCATAATGCAAATTAGAATGTATTTTGAACTGCATAATAATGAAAATAAAATATAACAAAACATTTGGAATGCAGCTGAAATTATGCTTTGAGGGAAATTTGTGGCCATATGTATATACATATACACATACATATAGAATATTTGTATGTGTGTATCTATATTTTTATGTGTGTAAATACATATACATATACATGTATACACACATATACATTCATATATACACACAGACAAAAATACATGGATTTTCATCATATATACATAAAATGTATATATAAAAATATTTATATATAATAAAAATAAATAATGTAAGCTTCATATAAAGAAAAGTAGAAATAAAAGTTCTAATTAAAATTAAATAAATTAGAAGAAAGGAAATAATAAAAATAAGGGCAAAAAATCAATTAAGTGACAAACAGTTTGAAAAGTCAAGAAACTTAAGTTAATTTTTTTAAAGAAATAAAAATAACTAATTGAAACTGATGAGGAAAAAGAGATAAAACACATATTATCAGGATTACTTTGATCCAACAAACATTAAAATGTAAATAAGGGATAATCTAAATCTATTTGTGTCAATAAATTGGAAACTTTAAGAGAAATGAGTAAATTTCCTATAAAAAAAAAACTTGCCAAAAGTGACATAAGAAATAGAAAATTTGAATATTCTTATATTCATTATAGAAATCAATCTCTAATTAAATACTTTTCTACACAGAAAACTCCAGGCCCAGATGGCTTCACCAGCAAATTCTTCCAAACTTTAACGGAGGAAATAACACCCATCTTTCATAAAGTTTTCCAGAGAATAAATAGAGAACACTTTACAACACAATTTTTAAAAGTCACTTTAAAAAACATTACAGGACTTTAAATGATACCAAAATTGATTTTAAAAATCTTTTTAAATGAAAAAATAAAGGCAATTTAACTTACAGTTGATAAATATAACTAGAATATTAAGAAATTACGTTCAGAAATAAAATATAATATCCAAGTAACGCTCATTCCAGAGATGCAAAATTCTTTCAATTTTTAAAAGTCAGTAAATGTAATTCACCACATTAATGGAATACAGAAGAAAACCACTTGATCATCTTAACAAATACAGGGAAATATTTGATAGAAGTCAACTTCAATTCATGATTACAAAAAAAAAATCCTTTCTGATAAAAAGGTTTTTTAAAATAAAAACCTACAACTAATTGAACTAAGATGTAAAATTTTTCCCCCTAAGATTGGAAGAAGATAAGAATGCCTGACATCCCCAATTCTATTCAAAATTGTGACGGCAGCTCTAGCCAGAAGGAAGAAACACAGAAAATAAACAAATAAATAAAGAGGATACTTCCTGGGAGAGCATAAAAATGATCACTGTTTGAAGACAACATGATTATGCATTGGATATTCAAAAATAATCTGTAGATACCCTTTGGAATTAAAATATGTATTAAAGTAACAAGATACAAAGTCACAATACAAAATGCCAATTTAATTTGTTTTTCATAACAGCAAAATTCAATTAGGGCATAAAATAGAAACCTCGTTATTTATAAGAGCATGAAGGAAACATCAAACACATAGTAATGAATGTAGCAAAAGGTGTTGAAGACCTCTACACTTAAAACTAAAAACATTACAGAGAGAAATTACAGAAGACCTAAGTGAGTGAGGGAATACAGTGCTCTCGGATTGGGAAAAAACAATATTATAAAGATATTAATTCTCCCCAAGTTGATCTATATATTCAAAGACCTTCCAATTAAAATCCCAGCAGTTTGTTGTTGTTTCTTTAATGAAAGTGGCAAACTCTTTTTAAAATTTATATGGGTAATATATAAGTTTATATAGAAATTCTTAAAAGAACAAAGTTGAAATACTTGTACTAAAAGATATCATTATTATTTTTTTTTTATTTTTTTTTTTTTAATTTATTTATTATTATTATACTGTAAGTTGTAGGGTACATGTGCATAACGTGCAGGTTTGTTACATATGTATACTTGTGCCTTGTTGGTGTGCTGCACCCATCAACTCGTCATTTACATCAGGTATAACTCCCAATGCAATCCCTCCCCCCGCCCCCCTCCCCATGATAGGCCCCGGTGTGTGATGTTCCCCTTCCCGAGTCCAAGTGATCTCATTGTTCAGTTCCCACCTATGAGTGAGAACATGCGGTGTTTGGTTTTCTGTTCTTGTGATAGTTTGCTAAGAATGATGGATTCCAGCTGCATCCATGTCCCTACAAAGGACACAAACTCATCCTTTTTTATGGCTGCATAGTATTCCATGGTGTATATATGCCACATTTTCTTAATCCAATCTGTCACTGATGGACATTTGGGTTGATTCCAAGTCTTTGCTATTGTGAATAGTTACGTACCCTCATTATTATTTTTAACAAAGCTACAGTATTGGCACAAACCTAAACAACAAATTCAATGGAGGAGACCCAGAATCAACAGATGCTTCCATATACGGTAACTACATGTATTAAAAAAGTGGCACACAATATTATGAGAAAATATGTTAATAAATAGTAGAGAATTAATTGGATTGGCGTATACAAAGAAAAATAAACTTGTTCCTTTCTTATATAATACAAAAATAAGTTTAAAACAGTGTCTAGACCTAAATAGGAAAGCTAATGCTACAAATTTTCTAGAAGAAAACTGAGATTATAATCATGAATATGAATAAGCAAACATTCCTTCAACAGGACCTCAGAAAGTATTAACTATTTATGAAAATAAAGGTAAGGTAGACTCTATGAAAAAAAAAAACACCTTTTAATTGCCAAATACCACTGTGAAAAGAGCCTCAAAATAAACTCTAAATGGAAGACATTTGAAAGCATATATCCATCAATGAATTATATGCAGGACATATATGCACATGTAATTCTTAAGAATCAATAAGAAAAAGACAAAAAAAATCTGATAAAAAAGTTGGGCTAAAGTCTTGAATATCAGTTAATAAAAAGAGGTAACCACAGGGCAGTATGAGACACACGCCCGGGAGAATGATTAATATTAAAAATAAACACCCCAACAATACCAATTGTGAACGAGAATATGGATCAGTATTCTGGTATCTGATCACTTGTGGAAGTGTAAATTGATGTGATCACTTTGGAACTGTTTGGTAGTGTTTACTAAATCTGAATATGAACTTATCCTATTACCTAGCAGTTCCATTGGTAGGTTTATTTCAAACAGAATTTACACATATGTTGACCAAAAGAATGTACAATAATTAGCATAGCAGGATTTTTCACAGTAGTTCCAAACTTGAAACAACTCAAGTGTCTATAAATAAAATTTGTTGCATTTACATAAGATGAAATACTATACAAAAATACAATAGACTACTGCTAGAGAAAATTATGTAGATAAACCTCATAAACATAATATTAAATGAAAGAATCCCAATATAAAAGAGTAAAAACCGCATGATTCCATTTATATAAAAGTGAAGAGCAGGCAAAATAATCTATAATGATATGGCTTAGAACAATAGTTACCTCTGGATATGACAATGAATGGCTTTTATATGTGAAAATTTATTTGCAGTATTTTCTACTCTGATGTATGTGGTGGTTACACAGATGAGTTCAGGAAATATTCATTGCATTATACAATTAAGATTTGTCTTAATTTTAATCTTAATATAAATATAGTACCTCAATTATAGACATTGACAAAGATTTAAAAATTTGGTACCTAAAATTTAAAAACAAGTCAAAGAAAAATAATGAGATACGATTATACACTTATTACAATGATTAAAATTTTTTAAATTAAAAAAAATAATTGATAAAAAAATAATAACCTGACACCAGTCACTGTCAAGGGTATGTATAGAGCAAGAAGAACTCTAATTCATTGCTTATGGGAATGCAAAATGGTACTGTCCCCTTGGATGACAATTTGACAGCTTCCCACAAAGCTGAACATAGTCTGACCATACTTTCTAGCAATTATTTGTTAGATATTTAAGTAATTGATTTTGAAACATATCTACACAGAAACATGAACACAAATGTTTATAGCAGCATTATTCATAATCTCTAAAAACTGGAAACCATCAAGATTCCCTTCAATAGGTTAATAGTTAAACTGTGGCACATCCACAACCAGAATGCTATTCAGTTATCAAAGGGAATGAAATCACAGTGCATGTGATTCACAGTGCATGATCCCATTTATATGACACTATGAAAAACACACACAAGAAAGTCAACATGGAAAACAGAAAACAAGAGTTTTGGAGTGGAGAGAAGGTTGACTAAATGAAGCACACAGCATTTTGTAAGGCGGGAAATTATTCTGCATAATACAATAGTGGTAGATACATGGCGTTATTCCATAGTCAAATGGTACAGTCAAATGACAATTCTTATAGTTCTGTATAAAAACTCATGGATCTTTACATCACAAAGAGCAAACTTATGTGTAAATTTTGAAAGAATTTAACTGGGAGGCTGGAGGATCTCAGGATGTATAAAAACTATGACAAAAGAATCTGACTGCATTACAAATGTATGACACAACTTCAATGATGGGAGTGGGCAAAAAAAGAGCTGTTGATCTAAGTAATGTGGAAAATGACTAGAAAGTGCAAGGCTAAAGGCAAAAGAAATTGTCCATAAGCATTGTACTCTAGCTGATAAAGTTGCTTCCCACAGAGGTAGGGGTTAACAATTCTTAAATCGTTGGGCATGTATACTAAAGTTGAAAAATAAGTAAGTTAATGGCAGATGATGCGAATGAGGTTGTTTCACGTTAGAAGAGGTCATTCACAGATAGGCAAAGGGAGAAGGAAGCTAGAATGAACTTGAAGAGTTGGATTAGAGTTGGAAACATCAGTGTGAACTCAAGTTCATCTTAAAATAGACACTGATTAATAGCTATAGGAAGAAATATAGATGTGTGTAGATACACAGCTCAGTATATGAGCTATATATGATATGGACAGGAGACAGGAAAATACCGGGTAGGAGAAGGTAGTTCCCCGGGAAAGGCCCCACCCTCAAGCCTGGAGACCCACGGCCCTAAATGGGAACAGGCGATTCTGTTTTTGCACCCAAAAAGTTGCCTTTTGGCCTGCCATGCCCCTCTCCTGTACCCATACAAACCCCTAAATCCAGGCTCCAGAAGCAGATGAGCAGACAAGGAGACAAGAAGATGAGGAAACAAGCAGATGAACAGCACAGCAGAGACAGAGAGAAGAGGAGGAACTTATGAACATCAAAAGGAGTTCAGCTGGGGGTGGTAAGAGATGAGTTTGGCTGCTGGATGGCCAAACTCCAGGGAGGGGAAGATCATCTTCTCACTCTCTCCCTCTTCCAGTTCCCCATCCATCCTGCTGAGCATCACCTACACCACTCAACAAAACCCTGCATTCATTCTTTGAGCCCGTGTGTGACCTGATTCTTCTGGGATGCCGGCGAAGACCTCAGGATACAGAAAGCTGTCGCGTTGGGCCTCTGCCCTTGTGAAAAGGCAGAGAGTCCACTGAGCTAGTTATCACTGAAGCCATCAGCGGATGGCTGGGCTAAAAGAGCACACTGCAACACATGACCACGTGGGCTCCTGCACCTCTCCGTCTGCATTCTCTCCCTCCCCTCAGGGGTTTGAGCAGCAATGGCAACCAAATGGGTGAGCCACACCCCTATTTCACATCCTGTAAAGGGAATCAGGGAACTCTCCCATTTCACATGTAGGTGTTCACTGCGAGGACCTAGAAGCAGTGGCACTCTTGTAGCAATGAGCATAGCACGTGCCCAGATCTTGTTTTCCTACCCTATTCACCAATGAAAGGAGCAAGAGCTCCTTAAAGAACTGGCAGATCTAGGGCAGGGGGAGCAATATAGTAGATGAGTCTGGAGAATCTTGTATTGCCAGAAGGTAGGAAAATGCTAAAACACATTTAAAATAAAACAAAACAAAACAAGAAACAAACACAGAATAACAGAGATATGTCAAAGGGGCCCAGAAGCCAGTTGACGGAGCTCCCAATAATCAAAGCTGGAAGAAATCAAGTAACAAAATGAATAGCATACTATTGGATCATAACTCAAGTATAAAATAAGTACCCATGAACCCACTCTATTATGAATAAATAATTGAACACTCAACTAAACAGGGGAAAAGAAACAAAGCTGTCATATGGAATTTTAAACAATATCTACAGACACTACCCCCTCAAAGAGGTAAAACATAATCCCCACCTTGTAAGTGTAGGTTTTACTCAGGGACTTGTTTCAAAAAGTACAATATGGAATGAAGAAAAAAAATAAACTTTACAGTGGAGAGATCGGGCAAAATGTACTTTATTGGGTATTTAAAGTTAATAACAGCAGTGATAAATGATTTTGAAAATGGCACTTCATCTCTGTGATCTCCCTCCCAAAAATGTTTAACTCAAATTCCACAGTGAGATAAAACATCAAGCAAACCAAAATTGAGGGACTTTCTACAAAATACCCAATCAGTACTCCTCAAGGTCATCACCAGTACTGTGGAGGTTATCAAAAACAAGGAAAATCTGAGAAACCATCACATTCCAAAAAAGCCTAAAGAGACAGGAGGTCTAAATGTAACATTATATCCTGGATGAAATCCTGGAATAGAAAAATTACAGTAGGGCAGAAACTAATAAAATATAAATAAAGTATATAGTTTAGGAGTAATATACTAATTTAGGTTTATGAATTTGGCAAATATACCGTACAAAGGTAAAATGGTAACAATCCAGGATACTAGGTGTGGGGCATTAGAACTCTCTATATAGCTTTTGCAATTATTCTATTCAAAAATTTTAAAAGAAATTATTCAAGTGGAAAAAAATCATTAAAATGGCTTGAAGATAAGTGAAGAAATCCCCCCCAATAGAATTGTTTAAATGTATAATAAAAAATAAAAAGAAAATGACAGGACAAATTCAGAAAGTTCTAAATTCAACTAATAGGAGTTCCCTGCCCACCTCTCCCCCTGAAAAAATAGAACAAAATAAAATCATGGAAAGAAATAATAATAATTAAATAATGATAATAAAATAAAGCATTTAATGCAAACATTCCTAGAACTGAACAACATGACTTCAAATTGAAAGAGACCAACCATGAAAAGAAGTATAAAACAGGAAAAAAAAAAGGACACCTCCAGAAAACACTCAAGATATACCAAGTGACAGAAATAAGAAGGGTATCCTATTTCCACCATGAGAGTGAGATAGCAGAAGAAGAAGACATTAAAAATGCTAGACAAAAGAATGTCCTATCTCAAATTCTATACCCAGCCAAACTAAGAATCTAGTTTGAGAACAAAATAAAACCTTTTTCTGATAGCAAAACTCAAAATATTGACCTTTCAGAGCTCTGCCTCAGGAACCTACAGGTGAATGGGACTCACTAAAGCCAAGGGAAAGAAGAGTGAGACAGAGAATCCACCTGGGAGAGGAGTGAAGGAGATTCTCATGCTAACTGTGGACAGGAGCCCCAGAACTGAAAAACTGGGCTGCAGACCTTCAGAACAAGCAATGCTGATGGAAGCAGTAGATGGCAGTTCCCAGGGGAATATTTCAAGAGAAGTATAAAAATAGTAAGTGAATGGACAGGTTTGGTCATGCAGGAAATTTTGTGAACCGACATTTTTACAAAGCTGTTCGTAAAGATAGAAATGTTTGGCCAAAGTGTCAAAGAAAACTAAGAAGACAATAAGCAACTGTTTACTTATTTAAGGTGGAAAGGGGAGGATATGTTATATAAGAAAGGGCTGTAACAGAAGCATTCAGTAAGGCTCTACAGTAAATAACATTTGCATGCTCATAATTTTGATGTTGTTGCTGTTATTGCTGTAAGCACGTATAGCACCTTTTTAGTTTTTAAACCAGGTGTTTACTTAGATCCAAAAATAATTAACATTAAAGATAATAGAAAACAAAAAGAAAATGCATTTAGTGATTTACCTCAGAAAGGCTTATGCACCACAAGTGTGCCGCGGCATGTCAGTTGGAAAACAAGCAGAATTGCTTTATATTTCTTCACAGGAATTCAGAATGTTTGTTTAGAATTCAGATGGATGTGGTTTCAAATGATCTCTCCAGCTAATGAACTACCATACCCTCAGTGGTGGTATGAAAACCATTTGTTAACTTATGAAAAGTGAGACTGTCAGGAGTTGTGCAAGTATTAATAATTCTTTATTTTTCTGAGCATTTGCTTCCCTAATTTTTCTAAAAATTAATCTGATAATTCATTCAGAGTAATGTCAGACTTTTTTCTTTATCAGAATACTGTGCATAAAATTGTTTATAGTGATTATAGGTACTTCCATGCCTGACAGAGACAAATTTTTGATAGAATCCATTTATTCTCTGAAACCTGTATTTAATCACAAAAACTCTATTTCGTTCTCAAGAATTAGATAATTGGACTCATTAAGTGGTGTATCAGAGAAGAACAAAGTTTCTAATTGTATTTACAATGAACTGTATGAGTTAATAAATAAAATGTGCTAACAGTCTATTAAAATGACTAAAAACTTCTAGAATAGAGTATGCTATGACAGGTATAGTTAGAAGGCATATTGGTACACATAAGTATCTCTATATGTATTATGTTAAAGCCAGTCTTTGGAATTCAAACTGATGACCAGTGGACCTAGCAAAATTCAAATGTTAAAATATATTAAGGCCAGAAAAATTCAATGACTGATTGAGGCAAACATCTCTCAAGATTTTGACATTCATGCAGATCAGACTTTCATTCATTGTCTTGTTTATTGGTTGTTGTTGCTGTTTGACACCAGGTAAGACACCTCACATATGCAGAATCAGTCCATCCTTTAACACTGAAGGGATGATCTTTTATGCTCTTCCTTGATGAGCCTTCCTGCTAGGAGAAGGGGTCAGGCCATTGTCCTGGTGGAGAGATTTGTGTCCACATGCAGTCATTTAGGAAGAAGCACTCTCCTTTCTCTTCTACGCTGTTGAATTTTGTTTCCAGTTCATGCTATGTCCCAAGATACGGTGTTCCAGATTTGGAGGCCTGGGATTCATTGCGTTTGTAGGCTAAATAAATCAACTGAAGCAGTAATCACTTGGGCATGAATTTTATTTTATGTAACTTTTATAACGAGACAAATCCAAAAAAGTCTGACTGATATTAAACATTTTTTGTATTTAGTAGCATCTTTTGGCACCACTGCAGTTTCATTCCAGCTGAAATACTCTGCTATCTGAATTTCATCTTTAAATGTATTCATAGTAATACGTTTTTTCACACTCACATGTTAGAGAAAGACTATGAGAATTAGCATCAGACTTGATCTTGAATCTTAATTCTACCGCTTATTAACTATATGACCTTGGACAAATCACTTAAATCTTTAAATAAGTATTTTTTAATTTGCTAAAAGATACTGGTTTACCCACATGGTATAAAAATTAAGTTTCCAAAGAACGAATATATTTTAGAGCATTTATAAACTACCAAGCACTGTTAAATATTTGTTATTTTTATTCTTTTCCTGGTTAGCCCATGTTCAGCTTAGTTGATCTCCCCTCCTTCACCAGAGAAATTCATATTCTTTAGCACTGTCCCCCAAGGCTCATTACTGATGGAGGCCAAGTCAACGTAGTTTTTGCTATGGGACTCCCAACAATGCTTTCTATTTCCCATTTGTCTTTTCACATATTTTCTTGAGTCATATATTTTTCTTTTCTTTTGATGTACTTATTTTCTTCCATTTTTTGTCTCTTATTCACTGCTAAAAATACTCACTATTCCACCTAGATCTTGGGCATATTTGTCTCCCTTCCTCCCAGTATTTTCCCAGCAGTACAATGAGCAGACACTTTGGAAATTCAACCGATAAAGGAATGGCTTGTGCTTAAACTTTTTAAAAATGTGATGCTTAAAAAGAGTTCTACTTCTTTCCTGGAGACTCTAAAATATCTAACCTGCTCTATTCCTGAACCATTGGATCAATGCTGTCTCATGGAGGTTACCCAGGTTTGCCTATGCTCTTCAGGTACACCCATTCTACCTAGGCTTTGTCTCTTGATTCCAGGTCTTCTAACACCCCTTGGACTGGATATTTCTCTTTTTTTTTTTTCTACCTTTAAAATTTATTATTATGATGGAGGGTGTCTTCAATATTGTTTCACATATTTTGTAGAAAAAAAATCAAATACTGGTTTTTATGATGAACTATTTTTTTTTTTTTTTTTGTGAAGAATGTTTTACCTTTATTAAATGAAGGGTTTTTTTTTCCCAAAGCTTTTTTTTTTTTAATTTATTTATTATTATTATACTTTAAGTTGTAGGGTACATGTACATAATGTGCAGGTTTGTTACATATGTATACTTGTGCCATGTTGATGTGCTGCACCCATCAACTCGTCATTTACATCAGGTATAACTCCCAATGCAATCCCTCCCCCCTCCCCCCTCCCCATGATAGGCCCCGGTGTGTGATGTTCCCCTTCCTGAGTCCAAGTGATCTCATTGTTCAGTTCCCACCTATGAGTGAGAACATGCGGTGTTTGGTTTTCAGTTCTTGTGATAGTTTGCTAAGAATGATGGTTTCCAGCTGCATCCATGTCCCTACAAAGGACACAAACTCATCCTTTTTTATGGCTGCATACTATTCCATGGTGTATATGTGCCACATTTTCTTAATCCAATCTGTCAC